>NC_079228.1:7440032-7475032 GCF_029633865.1 Lampris incognitus
TGCCTACACATTGTTTTTAATGACAATAAATGGAATTGAATTCAGTTGAACTGAATTTGTGTTGTTTCGCCATCTAGTATAGTAACTAAGATTGCTAATGGCAGTATGTTTACCTATGAATAACGTTATAATAGCTAACTTAACATTAGCCAAAAGTTAGAGAGTCAGCTAGCGTGGACATTATAACCGCTATATGACATGAAACTTTGCTTTTACTAATATTCCTTCTCACGATAGCTTATGGAAGGAGATGGCTTATTGTTACAGTGAAAGTAACGTATTATAACTATGGAGGACTGCGAGGAAGTAGCTTAACTCCTGACAACAGGTCGTAATAAGCTACTTGTACCGAAAACTGGTGGATTGCTCCCTCCGGGTTGGGGATGAGTTGTTGCCTCAAGTGAAAGAGTTCAAGTATCTCGGGGTCTTGTTCACGAGTGAGGGTAGGATGGAGCGGGAGATTGACAGGTGGATTGGTGCAGCATCGGCAGTAATGCGGACGTTGTACCGGACCGTTGTGGTGAAGAGGGAGCTGAGCCCAAAAGCAAATTTCTCAATTTACCAGTCAATCTTCGCTCCAACCCTCACCTATGGTCATGAGCTTTGGGTAGTGCCTGAAAGGGGGAGATGGCGGATACAAGCGGCTGAAATGAGTTTCCTCCGTAGGGTGTCTGAGCTCAGCCTTAGAGATAGGGTGAGGAGCTCGGACATCCGGAGGGAGCTCGGAGTAGAGCTCCTGCTCCATCACATCGAGAGGAGCCGTTGAAGTGGTTCGGGCATCTGATTAGGATGCCTCCTGGGCGCCTTCCTTTGGAGGTTTACTGGGCACGTCCAACTGGGAGGAGACCCCGGGGTAGACCCAGAACTCGCTGGAGGGACCACATGTCCAATCTGGCCTGAGAATGCCTTGGGATCCCCCAGGAGGAGCTGGAGGGCGTTGCTGGGGAGAGGGATGTCTGGAGTGCCCTACTTAGCTTGCTGCCACCGCGACCCGACCCCGGAGAAGCAACATGAGTGAATGAACAAACGACCTATGGGGTCGTTTTTTTGGTGGAGGACAGTCTCAATATTACTGATACTAGTGATGCTAGTTATAGTGTAAATGAATTATTTCACATTATTAAAGTAAACAGGAGGGAAGAGATATGATGTTTGAGAGCTAACACTAATGTAACAGTTGATCTGTTTACCCTCACGGGTGCTACAGTATTATATACGCTGGATGTCAATTGTAAAGCTCCTTGAGTGGCTGTTGCAGCTAGAAAAGCGCTACATAACAGGCAACATGATTGATTAATTGGTTGATTGATTGATTGATTGATTGATTGATTGAAAACATTCAGATCCTATCCGATCACTAAAAAAAATCTTTGTCATCATTAGGAAAACGCCGGATTTAAAAAAGAAAAAAAAAACAAGTTGAGTTTTGGACAAGCTTTTGGCCACCTAACAGTAGTTGTTGTGGAATTTGTGAGCAAGACTGCACGATGTTCTTGGTATTCCTGTTCTTGGTATGAGGCCCACGTTTCAGCCTGCCCTGACAGTCATCCATACCCCAGAGGAATTTGCAAATGAAGATGAGTTCTCATTCAGTCTACTTAAATGGATGGATGTGGTTTCTTAAAGCAAACCAAAGCACAACAGTAGACATCAGGACCATGTTGGGCGGGTCTACTGACGCAACACTTTTCTTGTCATACGCAAATCCAGTTACGGTCTGCCACTACTGGAATGGCTGAATGAAGGGCACGCCTCTCTCTCTCCCTCTCTTTCGCTCTCCCCCTCACTCTTTCTGTATCACTCTCTCTCGCTCGCTCTCTTGCTCACTTGCTCTCGCTTGATCTTGCTCTCTCGCATTTCGTCTCTCTCTCCCCTCTCCCCCCTTTCTCTCTCCCTCTCTCCGTCTCACTCGCTCACTCTCTGGCTTGCTCTCTCGCGCTCTCCCCCCTCCCCCCCTCTCTCTCGCTCTCTTCCTTCTTCTTCCTCCCCCTCATATTAGTGCCAGCAGAGCTCCAGTGTTTCTCCCTCCACCACCATGATTAATAATGTCTGGAATATCTGGGCATCTGAGCAGCCCGTCCTCTTTGTCCTTGTAGTAAAGAGTAGAGTGACATCATTCACTGTTGCACCCATTCACCCACACAACAGATGCTGCTCAAGATTTTGATCCCCACTCTCAGTCAGAGGCGTAAAAGTCCCTTTTGTCTTGTGATGGTGTTGGTTCACGCCCTGGTAGGACACTGGAAGGGTAGACGGGAAAGCATCTATTAACGTTGAGGAAAGAAATGCTGAATGGCAAAGAAGAAAGCACAGGTGGAGGCAGAATGAGAGATAAAATGTCTCTTGTCAACCTGTCACTAACCCCGCTGCTTACCAAGCGTTCTTTTTTGGGGCCTACTTGTGTAAATGTAATAAATCTGCAGAAGACCATGCAAGATTTACTGAGTTGAAGGCTCCGGGACACTTCCCCGGAGGACCTCTCTTTCACTGTGGTGCTCAATGACACAAGCAGAGGGGGATGAAAATGCCTTCATGTGTCAGCGTACCGTAAGATGAGGGCAGGGGAGGGGACGGCGTGGAGAGCTGGGATCAGGCTGCTTCTGAAAGAATGAGAATTAGGATCAGCATAACAATCTATTCATTTGCCAAGCGAATGTCCATACAAGAGGAATGCTCAGAATGAACACACACACACACACATTAGACCCACAAAAGAAAAGTTGCTTAGATGTAGCTGGGCCAACCAGATTTTCAGCCCACGTTCTCCGATAAAACCCGGGGAATGGCAGTTTTGATTGGCCAGACTGTTCTGTTTAGACATGCCTCTACTGTGAGTGATCCAAACGGCTGATACATACTGGCAACTGGCTACATTTATTCATTTCACGTTACACTCATGGAGGTAATGTGTATGGTCCGAATCCTGATAACCCAGCCGTCCTCCCTAAGATATTTAATTTACCGCCCGATCTCTCTTGATACACGTGTGTTTATAGGTGCATGCTTGATAATTGCTTGGACGGGTCAGCCCAAATGCCTACCACCTCCACAGTTTTAAACAACTTAATGACTTTCACGAATATAGTTGACCTTTGGAGACTGGGACATCCTACAGAGGCGGCACGGCGGTGCAGTGGTTAGCGCGGTCGTCTCACAGCAAGAAGGTCCTGGGTTCGAACCCTGGGGTTAGTCCAACCTTGGGGATCATCCCAGATGGTCCTCTGTGTGGAGTTTGCATGTTCTCCCCGTGGCTGGGTGGGTTTCCTCCGGGTGCTCCGGTTTCCTCCCACAGTCCAAAGACATGTAGGTCAGGTGACTTGGCCATACTAAATTGTCCCTAGGTGTGTGTGTGTGTGTGTGTGTGTGTGTGTGTGTATGTATATGTGTGTATGTATGTATGTATGTATGTATATATATATATATATGTAGCTAGATAAATAGATAGATAGATATAGATAAATAAACATATTCTATATACTATATGTATAAATGAAATTGTATAACCCGGCCACTGAGGATGCAAAAGCCAGTGCATTCTTAGTGCTGGTCTTAAGCCGGGATAAATGGGGAGGGTTGCATCAGGGAGGGCATCCGGCATAAAACCTTTGCCGAATAAAATATGTGGATCATAAATCAGATTTTCATACCGGATCGGTCGAGGCCCGGGTTACCAATGACCGCCACGGGTACTGTTAACCAGCAGGGTGCCAGTGCAAACTATGCTACTTTTGGGTGAAGGAGAGGGGGAAAGAATGTCCAGAGGCAGCGAGAGAGGAGGAAGGGTAGGAGTGTGGAGGTGAGAGTCAGAACTTTGAATGTTGGCACTATGACTGGTAAAGGGAGAGAGCTGGCTGATATGATGGAGAGAAGGAAGATAAGTATGCTGTGTGTGCAAGAGACCAGGTAGAAGGGGAGTAAGGCCAGGAGCATCAGAGGTGGGTTCAAACTCTTCTACCGTGGTGAGAATGGGAGGAGAAATGGGGTAGGGGTAATTCTGAAGGAAGAGGATGTCAAGAGTGTGCTGGAGGTGAAGGGATCGTCAGACAGAGTGATGAGTATGAAGCTGGAAATCGGAGGTGTGATGATGAATGTTATCAGCACATATGCCCCACAGAGACAGCTAGGAAGGTACTTGGTGTGTCATCAGGACAGAGGAAGGAAGACAAGGAGACTTGGTGGTAGAACGAGGAAGTACAGCAAATTATACAGAAGAAGAGGTTGGCAAAGAAGAAGTGGGATAGTCAGAGAGATGAAGGAAATAGACAGCAGTACAAGGAGATGTTGTGTAAAGTGAAAAGAGAGTCAAAAGCAAAGGCGTATGGTGAGTTGTATGACAGGTTAGACACTAAGGAAGGAGAAAAGGACTTGTACCGATTGGCTAGACAGAGGGACCGAGCTGGGAAGGATGTGCAGCAGGTTGGGGTGATCAAGGATAGAGATGGAAATGTGCTGACAAGCGAGGAGAGTGTGTTGAGAAGGTGGAAGGAGTACTTTGAGGGGCTGATGAATGAAGAAAATGAGAGAGAGAGAGAGAGAGAGAGAGAGAGAGAGAGAGAGAGAGAGAGAGAGAGAGAGAGAGAGAGAGAGAGAGAGAAGGTTGGATGATGTGAGGATACTGAATAAGGAAGTGCGGTGGATTAGCAAGGAGGAAGTGAGGGCAGCTATGAAGAGGATGAAGAGTGGAAAGGCAGTTGGTCCTGATGACATACCTGTGGAGGCATGGAGATGTTTAGGAGAGATGGCAGTGGGGTTTTTAACTAGATTGTTTAACACAATCTTGGAAAGTGAGAGGATGCCTGAGGAGTGGAGAAAAATATATATGTACTGATTTTCAAGAACAAGGGCGATGTGCAGATCTGCAGCAACTACAGAGGTATAAAGTTGATCAGCCACAGCATGAAGATATGGGAAAGAGTAATAGAAGCTAGGTTAAGAGGAGAGGTGATGATCAGCAGCAGCAGTATGGTTTCATGCCACGAAAGAGCACCACAGATGTGATGTTTGCTTTGAGAATGTTGATGGAGAAGTATAGAGGAGGTCAGAAGGAGGTACATTGTGTCTTTGTAGATTTAGAGAAAGCATACGACAGGGTGCCGAGAGAGGAGGTGTGGTATTGTATGAGGAAGTCGAGAGTTGCAGAGAAGTATGTAGAAGTGGTGCAGGATATGTATGAGGGAAGTATGATAGTGGTGAGGTGTGCAGTTGGAATGACAGATGGGTTCAAGGTGGAGGTGGGAGTACATCAAGGATCGGCTCTGAGCCCTCTCTTGTTTGCAATGGTGATGGACAGGTTGACGGATGAGATCAGGTAAGGAGTGTCCGTGGACGATGATGTTTGCGGATGGCATTGTGATCTGTAGTGAGAGTAGGGTGCAGGTGGAGGAGAGCCTGGAGAGGTGGAGGTATGCACTGGAGAGAAGAGGAATGAAAGTCAGTAGGAGCAAGACGGAATTCCTATGCGTGAATGAGAGGGAGGACAGTGGAATGGTGAGGATGCAAGGAGTGGAGGTGACGAAACCCTGCGAGTTTAAATACTTGGGGTCAACTGTCCAAAGTAACGGGGAGTGCAGGAGAGAGGTGAAGAAGAGAGTGCAGGCAGGGTGGAGTGGGTGGAGAAGAGTGTCAGGAGTGATGTGTGACAGAAGGGTACCAGCAAGAGTTAAAGGGAAGGTTTACAAGATGGTAGTGAGACCAGCTATGTTATATGGTTTGGAGACAGTGGCACTGATGAAAAGACAGGAGGTGGAGCTGGAGGTGGCAGAGGTGAAGATGATAAGATTTTCATTGGGAGTGATGAAGAAGGACAGGATTAGGAACGAGTATATTAGAGGGACAGCTCAGGTTGGACAGTTTGGAGACAAAGCAAGAGAGGCAAGATTGAGATGGCTTGGACGTGTGGAGGAGAGATGCTGGGTATATTGGGAGAAGGATGCTGAATATGGAGCTGCCAGGGAAGAGGAGAAGAGGAAGGCCAAAGAGGAGGCTTATGGATGTGGTGAGGGAGGACATGCAGGTGGCTGGTGTGACAGAGGAAGATGCAGAGGGCAGGAAGAGATGGAAACGGATGATCCGCTGTGGTGCTCCCAAAAGTAGTAGGAGGAGGAGTAAGAGTAGCAGATACGTGAAATTGTGTATATGGAACATGGAAGAAGCTTGTCAACGAGTGAGAGGACAGGTTGTGTTGATGTTGTATTCAGCCTGAGAAGTCTGTATCATTAAAATACCTCTAAATGCAGCTTTCAGTGGAATAGGATGGAAATAACACCTGAACAACTTCCAAAAGCTGGTGATTCATTCTCCTGCTGAACTCCGGTGGTTAATGGAATACCAGTCCCACAGGTCTTCATGGCCTTTTAAAGTGTGTGTGTGTGTGTGTGTGTGTGTGTGTGTGTGTGTGTGTGTGTGTGTGTGTGTGTGTGTGTGTGTGTTGGCTTTTTAACTGAAAGAACCGTAGACTAAATGCAACATTGGTGTGTGAGAGGATTATGTTTGACATCGCTCTTTGGTCACAGCCTTGCCTGCTTGTTATTTATCCAAGAGGAAAATCATTTTCAATTTGTGGTAGAGCTTCTTTCTTTCCGTTGTCTCAGGCAGTTATCAGTATTCCTTTCACATCAGCCACTCATACACCATTAAGCTGATGTGGCTGGAAGCCCTGGGGACCAGTTTCTGCTAGAAGGTCACAGCATTGTTCGTGGAGCCAAACTGTCAGGAGAGGATCAAATTTAGTTATAGAGGAATCGGCCATAATCCAAAAACGAAGGCCATTGATCCAACGCACGACCCACAACTTCATGAGTTTTTGCAGAAATTTCAAGTCAACGTTAATAGTCAACACATCGTGTGTACTGCCCTTGTCCTAAGGGTCATTTATGACCCGCCTTCATTAAACCTCTAAATTAAAGCAACTTGTTTTAATTTTAAACCCCAAATCGGTTTTGCACGAAGAAACAAGCTGCCATTCATCACAAACTGTGTGACTATCTGGGTTTTCTCTTCACGGTCCGGAAAGACTGCATTTAATCACTGGACACCACTCGCTTTTATAGGGTCACATGACCCACACATGTCTTAGGGTCATACGTGACCCACACATGTCTTAGGGTCACATATGACCCACACACATTTTAAGGTCACACATGACCCACACACGTCTTAGGGTCACACATGACCCACACATGTCTTAGGGTCACACATGACCCACACGTGTCTTAGGGTCACACATGACCCACATGTGTCTTAGGGTCACACATGACCCACACATGTCTTGGGGTCACACATGACCCACACACATCTTAGGGTCACACATGACCCACACACATCTTAGGGTCAAACATGACCCACACACGTCTCAGGGTCAAACATGACCCACACACGTCTTAGGGTCACACATGACCCACACACATCTTAGGGTCAAACATGACCCACACATGTCTTAGGGTCACACGTGACCCACACACGTCTTAGGGTCAAACATGACCCACACACATCTTAGGGTCACACATGACCCACACACATCTTAGGGTCAAACATGACCTACACACGTCTCAGGGTCACACATGACCCACACACATCTTAGGGTCAAACATGACCCACACACGTCTCAGGGTCACACATAACCCACACACGTCTTAGGGTCAAACATGACCCACACACGTCTCAGGGTCACACATGACCCACACATGTCTTAGGGTCACACATGACCCACACGTGTCTCAGGATCACACATGACCCACACACATCTTAGGGTCAAACATGACCCACACACATCTTAGGGTCAAACATGACCCACACACGTCTTAGGGTCACACATGACCCACACACGTCTTAGGGTCAAACATGACCCACACACATCTTAGGGTCACACATGACCCACACACGTCTCAGGGTCAAACATGACCCACACACGTCTCAGGGTCAAACATGACCCACACACGTCTTAGGGTCAAACATGACCCACACACATCTTAGGGTCACACATGACCCACACGTGTCTCAGGATCACACATGACCCACACACATCTTAGGGTCAAACATGACCCACACACGTCTTAGGGTCACACATGACCCACACGTGTCTCAGGATCACACATGACCCACACACATCTTAGGGTCAAACATGACCCACACACATCTTAGGGTCAAACATGACCCACACACGTCTTAGGGTCACACATGACCCACACACGTCTTAGGGTCAAACATGACCCACACACATCTTAGGGTCACACATGACCCACACACATCTTAGGGTCAAACATGACCCACACACGTCTCAGGATCACACATGACCCACACACGTCTTAGGGTCAAACATGACCCACACACATCTTAGGGTCACACATGATCCACACACGTCTTAGGGTCAAACATGACCCACACACGTCTCAGGGTCAAACATGACCCACACACGTCTTAGGGTCAAACATGACCCACACACATCTTAGGGTCACACATGACCCACACACATCTTAGGGTCAAACATGACCCACACACATCTTAGGGTCACACATGACCCACACACGTCTCAGGGTCAAACATGACCCACACACGTCTTAGGGTCACACATGACCCACACACATCTTAGGGTCAAACATGACCCACACACATCTTAGGGTCACACATGACCCACACACGTCTTAGGGTCACACATGACCCAGACATATCTTAGGGTCTAACATGACCCACACACGTCTTAGGGTCACACATGACCCACACACATCTTAGGGTCAAACATGACCCACACACATCTTAGGGTCACACATGACCCACACACGTCTTAGGGTCACACATGACCCAGACATATCTTAGGGTCTAACATGACCCACACACGTCTTAGGGTCACATATGACCCAAACGTGTCTTAGGGTCACACGTGACCCACATGTGTCTTAGAGTTACACATGACCCAGACATATCTTAGGGTCACACATGACCCACACACATCTTAGGGTCACACATGACCCACACACATCTTAGGGTCAAACATGACCCACACACGTCTTAGGGTCAAACATGACCCACACACGTCTCAGGGTCACACATGACCCACACACGTCTCAGGGTCAAACATGACCCACACACATCTTAGGGTCACACATGACCCACACACATCTTAGGGTCAAACATGACCCACACACGTCTTAGGGTCACACATGACCCACACACGTCTTAGGGTCAAACATGACCCACACACATCTTAGGGTCACACATGACCCACACACGTCTTAGGGTCACACATGACCCACACACGTCTCAGGGTCACACATGACCCACACACGTCTCAGGGTCACACATGACCCACACACATCTTAGGGTCACACATAACCCACACACATCTTAGGGTCACACATGACCCAGACATATCTTAGGGTCAAACATGACCCACACACGTCTTAGGGTCAAACATGACCCACACACGTCTTAGGGTCACACATGACCCAAACGTGTCTTAGGGTCACACGTGACCCACATGTGTCTTAGAGTTACACATGACCCAGACATATCTTAGGGTCACACATAACCCACACACATCTTAGGGTCAAACATGACCCTAAGACAATCTCAGTACCCTAGTGGTGTACAGCATTCATGGAAATATGAACAAAAACAACGTTTCACTTGTCCTAATGTTGGGGTCACTGTAGGAAAAGTCATCACATTTCAGGTTGAAAAAAGACCATTTCGAGTCTTTCCTCTGCTGTGAAACTAGGTTAGGGGTCATTTTGACCCAGAAGACAACAGATTAAGATTCCTAGCCGCCATGAGCATATATTGCCGTCTGTAATAGCTGCTGCTTGTTTATATTTTAAGGACTCAACATATCTTTACTCTACAAAGATGCAGGTTTATGCTGAGAATGTTCCAGATTCAAATTTCAGCACCAGCAGGTAAACGGTGAATACGTAATGCTCTCCGCCCTGTCACAAGAACCATTACAAACACATTTTATTTGGCAAACAATGGCTGTGTTCTCTGCATGTAACCTGTCCTACTGTATAGGAGCAGTGGGCAGCTGCAGCACCCAGGGACCAACTCCAGCTCTTCTTTCCATCGCCTTGCTCAGGGGCACAGGCAGGAGTATTAAGCCTAACATGCGTGTCTTTTTGATGGTGGGAGGAAACCAGAGCTCCCGGAGGAAACCCACGCAGACACGGGGAGAACATGCAAAGTCCACTTAGAAAGGACCTGGGACGGCCTGGGGTTCAAACCCAGGACCTTCTTGCTGTGAGGCAATAGTGCTGACCACTGGGCCACCGTGCCCTCCTTCTTTCTTTTTTTTTAAGACAACACTATGTTGTCTTTGAGTCTTTAAGCAAGGCTTTCCAACTAATAAGCGAGTCTAGCTGCAGCAGGCTGGTGATGTGTGCAACTTAAGAACCTAGAAGAGGGCTGTGACTAAAAAAAGAACTTGCATGCTCAGCACACTCTTCCTGCCGTAAAAAGAGACGAGATAACCAAACTAAGGTGTCAATGATGAGTGAATCCAACTATGATAAAAATCCATTGGATAAGAAGCATGTATTGGATGGGTAAGCCCAGCTTTACTGAGCTGTCTGTCTGCATCCTTGGCCTTTTGGATCGATGACATTTCATAACAAGCTATCAGCAATGCAACTGATCTTCATCTTTTGTACACTAATTTTAAATTTTCATTAGGTATCTTCATGCAGAGTGCAAAATCAGAAAAAGAAAAGGAAAAAAAAGGCTTATCTGTATAAATTTATAAAAGCATTACATCATAGTAAGGCTTAAATGCACACAGAGACAATAAGATAATTTGTTCATTTTTACACTTTAGGCCTTGTGATTTTTTTCAGGTTAGAAAATTGATAAGTATTTGGTTTATTTCATGGTGAACAATTAGGATCTGATTTCTTTGTGATTTGCTGTTTGGCAGTGTGTTGTTGGGACCAAACAGCTTAATATTCCAGATGAATGTTATTTATGAAATATTTACAGCTACCCTTCTGTTCTTATTTATAGTAACACATGAAAAGAGCCAAGCGTTTTACCGTCTCCGCTGTCAATCTGGGAATGATGAAAATACACAGCTAGTGTGGTTATTAGTGGTAATTATACAGAAGTGGAAGAGTCATGTATCTTAACCTTGACAGGATAGATTTTTATGTTCATCCATCCATCCACTATCCAAACCGCTTATCCTGCTGTCAGGGTGGCGGGGATGCTGGAGCCTATCCCAGCAGTCATTGGGCGGCAGGCGGGGAGACGCCCTGGACAGGCCGCCAGACCATCATCAACCACATGTTAAAGTTTTTTGTTATTTGTTCAACTATAGGGCTGAAGTTTAAATTACTGCAACGTTTTTCATTCTTATCGATGACAACACCCAGGTATGAAACCGTGTTCCTTGCCGGGATCATGCCATCCACTTCTGACAGGTCACGCTCCCTGAGTGGTAATAGAACAGATTTGCTCAAGTTCATTTTCAAACCTGACACAGCAGAAAATTCCTCAAAATTCCTAGGGCTTAAGCACACAATACTAGTCCTAACCTGGGGTGTGCAGAAAAGATGAAAAATGAGGGACCAAACGGAAAGAAGGACTGATTTCCAAGACCGAGAAACAGCCGGGAGGTGGGCTAGCTAGCTTACCGAGGTAGCAGTTAGCAGGTCCCTCCGACAAGGCCTCGGCCATATGGGCCTCGGCTCCCGTAAGCGGCGGCCTCCGTCTTGGTAGGTCAGTTCAGCTTAGGTTGATGGTCTTGAGCAGGAAAGGTTTGGATTTGTAGTGTCCTGGTCAAAATGGCGTACGTAGGCAAACTGCCGCCATTAACCAACTCCAGGGGATGCCCCGGCACGTCACCGTGACGTCCTCTTGTAAACACTGCTTAACCACGCCTCCAATCATGTCTCAATGAAAACCAGCCCAGGTGTGTAAGAAAAAGGAGGGGAAGGGTCAAATATTACCCCTATCACTTCTTACAATACATCTAGGTCACCTCATCTAGGTCACCTCATGTCTGTTAGACAGACATATTGTCGTATCATCAGCCAGTTGGGATAACTTAAATTCTCTGTTTAATGTTGTAATACCTTGGAGCTGAACTTTTTTAATATATACAGCCATAATTTCTATGACAAGAAGGAATAAAAACGGGCAAATTGGGCATCCTTATCTTATCGCATGATAATAATAATAATAATAATAATAATAATATTGTTATTATTATATTATATTATATTATATTACTAGAAGAACCCCGCTACAATGTAGCGGTTTGGTTATCCACCCGTCTAATTCTCCCTCCTCTTCATCCTGCCAGCTAACCGCCTTCCCCCTGCCCCTAAACCCCCCCCCACTTCAACTCCCTCCCCCCAAATGCTCAGAATCATCTGAAAGGCCGAGAAAAGTGGTTTTTAGCCATTTTTAGAAAATGCATATTTTGCATAATTATTATAATTATTTTAATTTTCTGCTATTTTTCTGGTCCTCTCTGGAACAATACCTACCACCTCCAAAAAAATTAGGATCATAAGTGCATTTTTGCAAAAATGCATATGTTTTGCATAATGCCAAAACATTTCTGTCCCAGAAAAAAAATGTATATAGGTGAAAAAATCAAAGATGCTCAGAATCATCTGAAATGCCGAGAAACGTGGTTTTTAGCCATCTTTAGAAAAATGCATATTTTGCATATTTACGCATAATTATGCATAATTTTAATTTTCTGGGATTGTTCCCTTACTCTCTGAGACAATACCTACCACCTCCAAAAAGAATTAGGATCATAAGTGCTTTAGTTTTCGGTCCCGCTATCTACACTAACTAACACACACACACACATTACGAAAATATATGAGTAGATATTATATTGGGCAGCATGGTGGCACAGTGCGGTCACCTCACAGCAAGATTGTTTTGTTTTGATGTAAAAATTGCTGCTTAAAATGAAACAGGTATGTAAATGAGCCCTTCTGTTGCATCAAGTAGTCGGCCTGTCATAAGGTCAGTGAATGGTAGAATTCCTGAAAGAGTTCATTTCCCACTGAAAAGCATCTTCAGCTGTAAAAGAATAAACATGTCAGTGTCCATTTTGAACAGCATGGCATCAAGATCTGTCAGTGAGACGGAATACGCAACATTCACCAACGGACCTTGTTACATCTCACAACTCGCTGGAGTTCTGAAATGCCAAAACCACACTGAGTTTAAATGGAGGTACCAGCACAGGATCTGTGTGTGTTGGTTCTTCATATTTCATCTTCTACTTCTAGCATTTGTCTTACCTAGATTTTCTTTTCCAGACATGGGCCTGTATGATGAATTAGGCCCCAATTTGTATTGTTGTCATGACTCACTTTGCCTTCTGACTCACAGTTCAGTCTTTTAGATGACTTTACTCATGAAAGCTCAGCCAAATCAAAGGGTACGCCAGAAGAAACTGAGGAGGAACACCAAAATACTTTCTCCTATTTACCACATTTTGTCTTTCTGAGAGCATTACACCCCAGTAAATTTACCTGAATTGAGACTGAGGATCATCAGCATCATGAACGTGTTTTGTTGTTTTGTTTTTTGGGGGCCTGAAAAACATGGAAACTTGAAATATCCATCCATCCGTTATCCAAACCGCTTCTCCTGCTCTCAGGGTGGCGGGGATGCTGGAGCCTATCCCAGCAGTCATGGGGCAGCAGGCGGGGAGACACCCTGGGCAGGCCGCCAGGCCATCACAGGGCCACTTGAAATATGAATTATGAAATATTTCTCAACAATTAAAAAATACTGTTTACCATTAAGCAGCTTCTGGAGGATATATATGAATATAATCAATAACATAGAAATGTAATGTTTCATGAGAATTTTGTATCTTATGCAAATAACAACCCCCCCCCCCCAACACACCACAGGTTTCCCCAGTTTAGGCCTACTCACTGATGCATTTACTATTGGCACCATGTAGCATTGATTATCTGTTTATCAATAATTCCACGCACAAAATCAACCCCCCCCCAAATATGTTAGCTCATTATTTTAACAGCAGTCATAATGCAATACACAGGCGTACGTTTCCAACTAAAATGTCAAAAGCCGCAACTGGCCCACGATGGCGCTATGCGGCTGAGATAACATGCAGCCACCGATAACACGGTGACCTGCTGTGGCATCCAGCTGACTGCATCACACTCCCAGCAGCAACACATGAGAACCTCTTGCGGTCCTTCAGGACCTCCTTACTTGTCTGCCCACGCTGAATAATCAGTATATCCTTCTTCCCTCAATGCCCCCTCCCCCATTTGTCTCACAAATCTCTCTTCTTTTTAATCTCGGTTTCTTTCCTCAGTGGTAGACGCCCACCAATGGATCCTGTAGCTCCTTTACCCTCCCCCCCGCTCTCGCCCCCCCCCCTCTCTCCCCCTCTCTCTCTCCCCCTCTCCCTCTCTCTGCCCCTTGCTCCTCTCTCATCTCACAAACCCTTCCTCCTGTTAATTGGATGAGCAGTCACAGTGGCAAGGATGATTAAATTCCGGTCCAAAGTGGCTCTGTGGCCACGGGCCGCCCTGCCAGAGATAGGTAATGAATATTAGCACTGTAAAGCCAGCCCCAACACCCCGCTCCCCCACCCCACCCCCCATCCTCCTCTCACACACACACACACACACACACACTCGTCTACCTAGAAAAGACCCACGAAAAAACGAAAACAATAAATAAACAAAAATAAGGACTAGTTTGGTTTCTGTGTATTTCTAACATTAACAAAAATGATATTATTTAAAAGTTCAACAGCCGAGAAACTATATATATATATATATATATATATATATATATATATATATATATATATACACTCACTGGCCACTTTATTAGGTACACCTTGCTAGTACCGGGTTGGACCCCCTTTTGCCTTCAGAACTGCCTTAATCCTTCGTGGCATAGATTCAACAAGGTACTGGAAACATTCCTCAGAGAGTTTGGTCCATATTGACATGATAGCATCACGCAGTTGCTGCAGATTTGTCGGCTGCACATCCATGATGCGAATCTCCCGGTCCACCACATCGCAAAGGTGCTCTATTGGATTGAGATCTGGTGACTGTGGAGGCCATTTGAGTACAGTGAACTCATTGTCATGTTCAAGAAACCAGTCTGAGATGATTCGAGCTTTATGACATGGCGCGTTATCCTGCTGGAAGTAGCCATCAGAAGATGGGAACACTGTGGTCATAAAGGGATGGACATGGTCAGCAACAATACTCAGGTAGGCTGTGGCGTTGACACGATGCTCAATTGGTACTAAGGGGCCCAAAGTGTGCCAAGAAAATATCCCCCACACCATTACACCACCACCACCAGCCTGAACCGTTGATACAAGGCAGGATGGAGCCATGCTTTCTTGTTGTTGACGCCAAATTCTGACCCTACCATCCGAATGTCGCAGCGGAAATCGAGACTCCTCAGACCAGGCAACGTTTTTCCAATCTTCTATTGTCCAATTTTGGTGAGCCTGTGCGAATTGTAGCCTCACTTTCCTGTTCTTAGCTGGATATTTTCTCTTTTTCGGACCATTCTCTGTAAACCCTAGAGATGGTTGTGCGTGAAAATCCCAGTAGATCAGCAGTTTCTGAAATACTCAGACCAGCCCGTCTGGCACCAACAACCATGCCACGTTCAAAGTCACTTAAATCACCTTTCTTCCCCATTCTGATGCTCGGTTTGAACTGCAGCAGATCGTCTTGACCATGTCTACATGCCTAAATGCATTGAGTTGCTGCCATGTGATTGGCTGATTAGAAATTTGCGTTAACGAGCAGTTGGACAGGTGTGCCTAATAAAGTGGCCGGTGAGTGTATATAGTAGCGAATTCGAGGGGCAGCTCGGCCGGACCGCCAACTCGGATTTCTCGCACCGCGGGCGACAACGTTAACCAGTCGACTAAAGGGTCCGACCCGTTAGCCAAGGGCTACCGACCCTATTCATCTGCGGTCGTTACATTATCTCCCTCCTTCGGGAAGCGCATCCGACGGAGGGGACCCCTGGTCCTGCGGGCGTACCGGTCGGCAGTACAAGAAGGTACTGGGTGTACACCGGCCGCGCTCATGTTCGGGAGAGAAATGCGGACCCCTACGGACTTAGCCTTTGGCACGCCCCCTGGCACTGACCTGCCCAAGATACCCGGGTTCGAGTACCTGCGGAACACCCAAAAACGTCTGGCTGACGCACACGAGTTTGCCCGGCAGCACCAGGAACAGGCAGGTGTGAAACAAAGGCGGGCGTATGACGCTCGTTGCCACGGACGCTCCTTCACCTCGGCAGCGAAGGTGTGAGCTCGGCCGGACCGCCACAGCCGGGACGCGAACTCGGATTTCCCGCACCGCGGGCGACAACGTTAACCGCTCGACTGAAGGGTCCGACCCGTTACATAGCCCCTTCCTTCGCGATTTGCATGTCAGAGCAGAAACCAAGCCATGAAGTCAAAGGAATTGTCTGTGGACCTCCGAGACAGGATTGTATCGAGGCACAGATCTGGGGAAGGGTACGAAAAAATGTCTACAGCTTTGAAGGTCCCGAAGAGCACAGTGGTCTCCATCATTCGTAAATGGAAGAAGTTTGGATCCACCAGGACACTTCCTAGAGCTGGTCGCCCAGCCAAACTGAGCAATCGGGGGAGAAGGGCCTTGGTCAGGGAGGTGACCAAGAACCCCATGGTCACTCTGACAGAGCTCCAGCGTTCCTCTGTGGAGATGGGAGAACCTTCCAGAAGGACAACCATCTCTGCAGCACTCCACCAATCAGGCCTTTATGGTAGAGTGGCCAGACGGAAGCCTCTGCTCAGTAAAAGGCACATGACAGCCCGCTTGGAGTTTGCCAGAAAGCACCTAAAGGACTCTCAGACCATGAGAAGCAAGATTCTCTGGTCTGATGAAACCAAGATTGAAGTCTTTGGCCTGAATGCCAAACGTCACATCTGGAGGAAACCAGGCATCTCTCATCACCTTGCTAATACCATCCCTACAGTGAAGCATGGTGGTGGCAGCATCATGCTGTGGGGATGTTTTTCGGCGGCAGAAACTGGGAGACTTGTCAGGATCGAGGAAAAGATGAATGGAGCAAAGTACAGAGAGATCCTTGATGAAAACCTGCTCCAGAGCCCTCAGGACCTCAGACTGGGCGAAGGTTTACCTTTCAACACGACAACGACCCTAAGCACACAGCCAAGACAACGAAGGAGTGGCTTCGGGACAAGTCTGTGAATGTCCTTGAGTGGCCCAGCCAGAGCCCAGACTTGAACCCCATTGAACATCTCTGGAAAGACCTGAAAATAGCTGTGCAGCGACGCTCCCCATCTAACCTTACAGAGCTCGAGAGGATCTGCAGAGAAGAATGGGAGAAATACCCCAAATATAGGTGTGCCAAGCTTGTAGCTTCGTACCCAAGAAGACTTGAGGCTGTAATCGCTGTCAAGGGTGCCTCAACCAAGTACTGGGTAAAGGGTGTGAATACTTATGTACATGCAATATTTCAGTTTTTTATTTTTAATAAATTTGCAAAAATTTCTACAAAACCTTTTTTGGTTTGTCATTATGGGGTATTGTGTGCAGATTGATGAGGAAAAAAAGGAATTTAATCCATTTTGGAGTAAGGCTGTAACATAACAAAATGTGGGGAAAGTGAAGGGGTGTGAATACTTTCCGGATGCACTATATATGTGTGCGTGCGTGCGTGCGTGTGTGTGTCATATCATAGAGATCCCATAAGCAGCATGGAACAGCAACCTCGCGTCAAATCCAGTGACTCACAGCCAGGCATCCTTTACAGACGCTCATATGTTGATGGAAATCTGCGTGATGTCTTGGGCTGATTGAGTGGATGGCTGAATGGCATCTCCGACAGAGGACACGGATTTCAAGTTCGTCCCTCCAGACAAATCATTTGCATTTGCCAATAACACATGTTTAAATAAAATGAATTCATTGTCAGCAGAATAAAAGCACTCGAGCAATCAAGTAGTCATTGAGTTGTGAGGCAGCTGAAGTTGTGCCGCCGCTGGATGTGAACGCCGTTTCTCTTGAACAAACAGCTTTTTTGATGGAAATTAGTGACCCCCGAGGTCACCTGCACATCTGAGTACTTTTCTCCTTTTCAGCAGCCACGATTCAGGCTTTGTGGTGAGAGGAACACTGCGCCCTACGCAGAGCGCACGAACCTCTAAGGCGTCATTGAACCTGGGGTATTGTGAAGGAGCTGAGCATCCACAGGCACTTTGTTTAGCTCCGATGTGTGTACGCGCAACAAAGGATTATGTATTACCTTTTCCTCAGTAATATTAATATTATGCTAAATTGAATATTTTCATTTGCTTAATTAAAGGTTGACGGCTCGGTGGCGCAGCGGTTAGCGCGGTCGCCTCGCAGCAAGAAGGTCCTGGGTTCGAGCCCCGGGGTAGTTTGCATGTTCTCCCCGTGTCTGCGTGGGTTTCCTCCGGGGGCTCCGGTTTCCCCCCACAGTCCAAAGACATGTAGGTCAGGTGAATCAGCCGTACTACATTGTCCCTAGGTGTGTGTGTGAGAGAGAGAGAGAGAGAGAGAGAGAGAGAGAGAGAGAGAGAGAGAGAGAGAGAGAGAGAGAGAGAGAGAGAGAGAGAGAGAGAGAGATGGCCTGGCGGCCTGTCCACGGTGTCTCCACGCCTGCCGCCCAATGACTGCTGGGACAGGCTCCAGCGTCCTGCCAACCTAATTAGGAAAAGCGGGATGGATGGATGGATGGATGGATGGATGGATGGATGGATGGATGGATAAGGGTTGTCGACAAAAGCCTTGATTAATGAACGTGAGTCAATCTGTAAATTAAAAGAAATGGGAATAAATTCCTTGCAAACGTGAACCTCACAAA
This sequence comes from Lampris incognitus, assembly GCF_029633865.1. NCBI lineage: Eukaryota > Metazoa > Chordata > Actinopteri > Lampriformes > Lampridae > Lampris > Lampris incognitus. Next base: position 7,458,888 of record NC_079228.1, read on the forward strand.
AGGCTAGGTGAGGATGCGCTGATAAGGTCGAAGTCCCTTCCGGCGCGGGTGGGCGGGAGGGGGGTCCAGCAGATATCGGAACGCTCGTGTGTCGTAAAAGCTACCCAAACTGGGGTGCGTCATCGTGTTTGCGCATTTCGGCGTGGAGTAGTCGGTGAGCCAAAAGACCCCCAGGCAAGAAACGGGCCACGTTTCGGTTTGCGTGGAACAGCAAAACCGGCGGTTAGTCGTGCAGGTCCGCGTGGTCACGTGCTTCAAGTTGGTGTGTGATTGGTTCATTTAAAGCTCGTTAGTGCCCGGACACCGCCTGTCTTTCCTATATAGCCGCACGCGCAGGACTTCGGTCTCGAACACGACGCAGTCGCAGTGAACGCAGCGCGGAGAGCGCTGGACCAGGCGCAGGAACTCGTTTTTACGCACAAGTCCAGCCGGTGTCGTACGGTGAGGATGCCGCTGCCGCCACTGACGGACCACTGACGGACCACTGACGGACCACTGACGGACCACGGACGGACCACGGACGGACCACGGACGGACCACTGAAGCAACAGCAGTAAAGTCTGTCGAATATCGCGCTTCGACATTTCCAGTCTTCTTCGCATTTGAGCGCTGCAGTCATTTCGGCGTAGTTGTCTGTAAACCTGGTCCTCTCAGTAAAACCACCCCCGAAGAAGAGCTTGGCACCATGAAACTACTCTTACCGCTCCTGGTCGCCTTCCTCGCGGTGGCCCATGCGTTCTGTGAAGAAATCGTGCCAAAAGAAGAACTTGATTACTGGACGAGCAGCGATCAAATCCAGGTAGCGTATCCACCTCAGTTATGGGGAATGTCACATCATCGATGCCTTGCTAAATGTGCCGGTTTCACTTCTTATTTCACTTCATCCTATTTGAGACGGTGTTTTTTTTTTCTCTCGCGCTCTTAATTGTACCAGCAATGAATTCCGAGTGCATTTCACGCACAGGGTAATTAAAAAATATCCGGTTCTGGTTCTAAAACGGAAGTGTGAAAAAGTTTTACAAGTAAATATGTTGATGACATAATTTCCTTTACCATGTTTTCCCCGATTTGAACTGTTTCTCTGACCAACCTGACGTGGTAGATATGGAAGCATCGTATGGCATAGTGCACTTGGCAGCAATCAGTAAAAATCAGTAAAAAAATAAATAGACAAAATAAATATAAATAGCCACTATATTATCAGCAATCAGGGACATTTATTTGTCGTTTCCCCGGCCCACAGCAGTGAGGTCTTATGTGCAGTTAAATCAGATGTAAAGACCAGACCAGACCAGACCACATCAGATCAGACCAGACCACATCAGATCAGATCAGAGGACTACCGCCGTGCCTCCGTTCGCATGTCGCGCACGCTCCGCATTCCACATTGCGGGTTGGACGCCTGCCAAGTGTCTGCGCGCTTCCCTCATGCCCATACAACCACGTGGATGAGCGCTGCCACCATGAGCCCCGCGCAAGCCCGGAACAGATGACTCCAACGATGAAGGGTCCGAGTCCGGGTCCACATCCGGGTTCAGATCTGGGTCCATGTCTGGACTATGTCCGGGTTCATGTCCGGGCCATGTCAGGGTACATGTCCAGATCTGGGTCCATGGCTGGGCCATATCTGGGTCCGTGTCCATGTCCGGCCCATATCCACGTCCGGGTCCAGGTCTGGGTCCGTGTCTGGACTATGTCCAGGCCATGTCAGGGTACATGTCCAGATCTGGGTCCATGGCTGGGCCATATCTGGGTCCGTGTCCATGTCCGGCCCATGTCCACGTCCAGGTCTGGGTCCATGTCCAGGCCCATGTCCGGGCCATGTAAGGGTTCATGTCCAGGTCTGGGTCCATGTCTGGGTTCATGTCCAGGTTCATGTCCGGGCCATGTCCGGGCCCATCTCCACGTCCAGGCCCATCTCAACATCCAGGTCCTTGTCCATGTCCGGGTCCAGGTCCATGTCCGGGTTTATGTCCTGCGCTCACAAGAGATGAATCTTGCAGAGACAGAAAGACTTTAGGAAGCGTTCAAACGACTCAGCAGAATCGTGTTTCCACGTCAGTCGACATTTTACGCACACGTATATCTGCAGGCTGAGCACGTGGTGTCTCCAAAAAAAAAACATTCCCTTTTTTCTGCAGAACCGGTGGCTTTCAACGGACCCCTTCAGAGACATCCTACGAAGAATGACGAGGAAGCCCCGGCCACACCAGTTCATCGGCCTGATGGGGAAACGCTCCACGGGTAAAGGCGGTTTCCCCAGTCCCTCTGCATGACGTCAGAGCTGGTTTGCTGTCCACTTTAAGCCACTGAGGTGTTCTTTCTGTTCTCTCTCCTTTACAGCGAATGGACAGATCACCCGCAAAAGTAAGTGCCAGCGTTTTGGGATTGTCTCTCCGGATTTGCTCCTCTGGTTCATAATTCCTTAATTAGGTGTCTCGTATTTGTGAAATTGAAAACGTGTTCAGTGACTTACGGCCAATACGACAAGTCCCGGGCAGGGGGTTGATCCCGACTCAGAGAGACGAACGAGTCGGGCAGCAAATCCCTCCAGCCGTCCGTCCTACATATTATTAACTGGCTTGAATATTCATATTCATCTGACTGAGAAGGAGCCTTTGAGTTACAGAAATGTTCAGAGGCTTTAATTAGCTGACGGCCCCCTCGTCTTATTGGGGGGGGGGGGGGTGAGGGATTTGTCTTCCCGCGTTGCTTTCGAGGCCGTACGGTCAGCGGAAAGTAAATACAAAACCTGCACCGGAGGAACCTGCGTGAGAGGAGCCAGAGATGGGGAGAAGGGAGGAGGCAGGGAGGGATTAGCTCCTGTGTTTTAAATGGCAGCTGCACTCAGTGATTCACCTCAGTGCGACGTAACTACGGAGACGTGGTTTATGGCTCCGTGCGTGGCGGGTAGTAAATCACACATCACCGCATCACAGCGACCGGGGAGGGGAGGGGAGGGGAGGGGAAGAACCGCCAGCCCTGCCCCTCGCAGCTCAGTTGCATTGTTTCTGTCTCCGACAGGGGGACGGGAACTACTACACCTTTACATGCCACTCCCCACAATAAAGATAACAAAGAGGCCTCCATTAGCTGACACACGATTGGCCGTGTCTGCGGGTGGGGAGCCGGATGTGGGTGTGTGGTCCTGGTCGCTGCACTAGCGCCTCCTCTGGTCGGTCGGGGCACCTGTTCGGAGGGGAGGGAGAACCGGAGGGGAATAGCGTGATCTTCCCACGCGCTACACCCCCCCCCCCCCCCGCTGGTGAAACTCCTCACTGTCAGGTGAAAAGAAGCGGCTGGTGACTCCACGTGTATCGGAGGAGGCACGTGGTAGTCCGCAGCCCTCCCCCCCCGGATCGGCAGAGGGGGGTGGAGCAGAGACCGGGGCGGCTCGGGAGAGTCAGAGCCCTAAGAAAGAGAGAGGTGCGCCAATGAGGGGGTCAGAACGCGAGAGGGTCACGTGGTTCATGCAGCCGCCGAATAGTTCCAAACGAAGCTTGGCGGGACATTTAAATGAACTGCTTAGCCGCGATTTCCGGTAACTCCTAACCAATGATTTCAGATTGTTACATTTATATATAGATATGGATATATTGCGCACTGTTTGGAGCTATCCGGGGCTCTCATGATCCACCATTGCCGTTAAATAATTGGCCCATTGACGTCTGCGGAGTCGACGTAACTCTCTCTTTCTAGGGCTCTGGGAAGAGTGGGGGTGGGGGGTAATTGGCCGGATACAATTGGGGAGAAAACTCTTAAAAAAAGAAGAAGAAATTTTTGGATGGACAGATGCGCGATGCCTTTGGATTTGCATTAGCAACACAACGCAATCTCTTGTAGGTGTCACTGTAGCATTGTTACCCTAACCCCGCCCCCCCAAAAAAACACGCGCACGCGCACCCCCCACCCCTATTACGATATTCCTTTCCATTAGTGTGATTGACAGCCAGGCAGTGTGAGATAGAAGTGCCCCTCGGGTGTTGTCATGTGGGCAGTTTGCGTGTAAGAGAGGCCCGCTCAGCTCCGCTCCGCCTGCCGCCTCCGCAGCACGCTGACGGCCTCCGTTGCAGGAGGTCTCCTTAGGGTTTACACGCCAGCTGCGCTCTTGCAGCTCCGTCAACAGCGTCCCAATCCTGAATGTGTGAGTCCAGCAGCCCCCGCCTCTCTCCCCCTGTGTCGATAGCGTGCATCCTTACAATGTGCATCTCTTTTCCTTTCTAAGGGCACAAAATCAACTCCTTTGTCGGGCTGATGGGGAGAAGGAGCCAGGCGGAGCCAGGTAATCTTCCTGTCCTTTTAACGGTCACACGGTGGAGGACTAGACCAGAGAGCAGACTGGAGTCATGGTGGAAGGCCACTGCCGGAGTAACGACCCTTCTCTTTTCATGCAGATTCCTATGAATGGAGCACGATACAGAGCTACGACTCCCGCCGCTGAGCAGCCGTCCTCCTCCTGTGCCTCCCACCGTTCATCTCACTGTTCCTCCTGCTCTCCTTCTCGCCCACGCCTCCTGTGTCAGAGGGCACCGGATGCTGGTTTTCTTTCCTCGGAGCTACGTATCGTTGTTCTATGCTGATGACGTTTCTGTTCCCGCGCTGTAGTGATGTAGCGGTGCTGTGCTCGTGCCACTTTGATTTATCTGCCCCAGCAGACGGGGGGGTGGGGGTGGGGGGGTGCAAAACCACTTCAGCAACGCGTTGTTATTCAGTATGTGTAACCGTTTCTAAACCAGTTGACATGTCAGACAAACTCCTGCTATGTGTTGTGGACCATCAGAGCAAAGCTGTACCGCAGGGTACTTACTTACGTACTTACTTACGTACTTAATTACTTATACTTAATTACTTACTTACTGTGTGTGTGTGTGTGTGTGTGTGTACGTAGAAAAACTGCACTGCCAATTTCACTGTATAGTGCCTCATAACTATTAAATCACAACTGATTGTTCTGTACATACAACCTCTGGAGCGGACTGCACCCACACCATATAAGTTCCTTGGTAGCACCTTCTATGAAGCTTGCATCTATAACGCCCTATAAGCATCCATAACGCCCTATAAGCATCTATTGCATCTATAACGCCCACGCCTTCCTATAATGTGTATTACAGTGACTAACGACTACGGCTGAAGACTGTGGAATAGCACCGAAGTCTCATTATGCACCCCTACAAAGCTTCAGCAAAACAAGTTGGCTATGACGCATTATGACAGTTGACAGATAAACAGGCTAATGATGACATATTTATACTGCATAAATCCGTTTTAAATTGACAAGGTATCATAAAGGTGGTTGTGAGGTGTCGTGAGGGCGTATACATGGTTATAATTAATCTTACAATGACTTATAGCTACACGTATAGGGTGTTATAAGTGCTTATAGGGCGTTATAGATGCAAGCCTCATAGAAAGTGTGACCGTTTCCTTTTGGTTCCAAGTGACGCCGTCACGTTTTCGAAGTGGGCAGACGGTGTGGTTTGACAGAACACAGTAGCTCGATATATTAAAATTATTTTCATTTATTGGTTGACCTGCAGTTTCTTCTTGCCCCCCATGCCAGTGAAGTGTTGTGTACTTGATGTGGCGGGGAGAAACACTGCTCCGCCGGGTGCCACGTTGACAGGCGAGCAGTGTGGAGGGAGTCAGCCATTTTAGGTGTTAACAGCGGTCAGCGTCAAATGGTTACAGACAATTCTAGAACTTCTAGAACGCCCCGTGGTCACGTTTACAGGACGCCGACGTGCGTTACGCGCACTCCGATGTGATTAAGTCGTATGTGTTCGCATCTCATGGCCTGCATGCGTGATGACACTGGCGTGCAGGGTAGGCGACACGTGCACACGTGCCGGTGTGGTGTGGATTGGGTGGACGTGTGTTCACCGGTCTTACAATACTCGTGTGTCTCGAAATCGTCCAAAAACGTAACTGACAGATTTAACGATGCACCCTCTGAAACCCCACTGTTTATGTCTCAAAGACGCACACAAAAAAATCCCAGCAACAAACAATCCAGAGGGGCTGTGCAGCAAGACACACGGGTTCGGTTTCATGACATGTGCCCATGTCGCGAGTTAGTCCTGACCACAAGAGGCCGCAAAGCTGGTTTCCCACTAAAATGCGCCACAGAGCTGTTAAGCAGCCCGGCCTCGCTGTTGCTAGCAGGTCTGGATCAGCAGCACACATGATTCAGAGTCACAAACCAATCACGGGAGGTTACACAACGAAGCTAAAGTGAGTTCCGCTTAGTAGACACACTTGCTTATATAACGTGTGAACGCAGGCAGATGCTACGGACAGGCGGCAGACCGGTGCTGTGAGGTCGGGGATTGTCTGAAAGTGTTATTATGGACTCAGCACCACCTCTGATAAAGACTTGCAGCCATGGTGCGACGCCGACAGTACGACAACACTGATCCGAGGTGGTTGTTATCACTATTATTCATGTGAGATACACACTGGGCCGTCCCATAGAGCTCTGTGTATGATCAAATCATGAGGTCAGAACTAAAGTCTGGGTTTCTGTGTGTCACTCTGTCAAATGTACTGTTAGACAGTCAGCACAGACCAGGGCCAGTCCCCCTTCACACACACACACACACACACACACACACACACACACACACACACAACAAAAGCAAAGCAGGAAACCACATCTAATCCAGTGGATCACTGGTCCTTGTCAGGTTTGTAGATGGCCAGGGTTCTTGCCGACGGGTCAGTGGCACTGATCCAGCGGGGCATCCAGAAGTGGGAGAGCCATTCGGCCCGGCCCGGGTAATGCTTTTCAAACACCTGCCTGAAGTGGTAGGCCTCCTTGGTTTTGGGTGGGTTGTGCAGAAAGGTCTTGTGAGCTTTCTTCAGCTGGACGTCGTTGACCTAAGCGAGACAAAAGACGGGCGGGTCACAAACAAACGCTCCCAGTGTGAGATCCTGAGCGGCGGAGGGAGGGAGGAAGGAGGGAGATTGGGGGAGTAAGAGATTGGGGGAGGGAAAGTGAGCAGCTGTATGTGTTTGTACATACCTCAGACTCAATGTGCTCCTGCAGGCTTGTATACCAGGACTTCTTTATGGACATTAGGCCATCACTGAACGCCTCTTTCCGCCTCCACAGGATGTCGTCAGGGATTAGGTTCAGACCCTTGAAAGAGTCCCTCAAAAGGTGCTTCTCCACGCCGTCCTGGTTACCCGCGACAAAAACACCGTTATTAAACAACGCTGTTGGCTAAAACTTGGGGTTAGAAAAGCTGGTGTGAGGCAGACAGACGTAGATAAGCACATGACAACACCAACCTTGGGAATTCTCATCTCCTCCGGCAAGGAAAGGTAGTACGCAGTGAATCTGTGGTCCAGGAAAGGCACTCTGAGCTCCAGCCTGTAAAAGAAGCACTAACGTGAGATGATGCTTCTTTTTTTTTGTTGGATTTTTCCCCCTTTTTCTCCCCAATTGTACCCGTCCAATTACCCCACTCTTCCGAGCCGTCCCGGTCGCTGCTCCACCCCCTCTGCTGATCCGGGGAGGGCTGCAGACTACCACATGCCTCCTCCCATACATGTGGAGTCACCAGCCGCTTCTTTTCACCTGACAGTGAGGAGTTTCACCAGGGGGACGTAGCGCGTGGGAGGATCACGCTATTCCCCCCAGTCCCCCCTCCCCTCTGAACAGGTGCCCCGACCAACCAGGAGAGGCGCTAGTGCAGTGACTAGGACACATACCCACATCCAGCTTCCCACCCGCAGACACGGCCAATTGTGTCCATAGGGACGCCCGACAAAGCCGGAGGTAACACAGGGACTCGAACTGGAGATCCCCGTGTTTGTAGGCAGTGGAATAGACCGCTACACTACCTGGATCCCCCAAGACGATGCCTTTTGATAAAGAAACAATAATACCAGTAATTCATGATGTCATTATTTCAAGCACTGTGAATTCATATGCCCGGGTGGTGAATTGGACACATTTGTTTGAGCTTATCAGTAAATATTCATGAGTGACACTGAGACCCCAGCCAAACAAACCCAGGCTGAGCTACACACTTTACATTTTCAGAGCGCTGCGGCGGCGCGTGGCGCAACACTCTGTAGCGAATTCAGGAGGCAGCCGGGACCCCGCACCACGCGCGACTGCGTTAACCAGTCGACTAAAGGGTCTGACCAGTTAGCCAAAGGCTAGCGAGTCTAGTCATAAATGGTCGTTACACCCCCCCCCCCCCCCTTCGGGAAGCACGTCCCCGCGCTTCAGCATATCAGCTCCCTCGCGCCTCTGGGTGCACATGCTCACCATCCCACCATCCCACTTCTAACACCAATGTGGTGAATTCAGGGAGCAGCCAGGAACCGCCGCAGCTGGGACACGAACCCGGGTTGCCCGCACCACGGGCGACTGCGCTAACCTGTCAACTAAAGGATCCGACCTCGTAGACAAGGGCTAGCGAGTCTAGTCATCAGTGGTCGCTACAACTGCACAGTGTTATGCTTCTACTTTGTCAAAGCGAGGAGAGTTAAGGAACATTTCCCATGTTCTAGCTCACTGTTTGCAGGACGAACTAGACCCAGCCAGTGTCGCTGTGCATTATAAAGTGAAAATAAAGTTGCAAAATATTAAATGATAGGCTTCAGAGTGCAAGGTAAATGATGCACACTTCGTTCTTTCGTCATTCATCTTGTGTTTTTCTATAGCATGTAGAAAACTACTTGTCCAACTGTCAAACTGACAGTGCATAAGTGACAGATCTGTACTGGTAGGACCAAGAACAAATTAACAGGAATTCTACAGCTTTGCAGGAAAAGGAACAAACATTCTGTTTAATAATTGTTATCTTGTTTTATAATCAGTGGCCGCGGAGTCCAGTCAAGTCCGTTCGTCAGCTAGAATGAACTGGCTTGTTTCGAGTGTAACATTGTGAAGTGAACTTGATGGTGATGACTGGTTGGATGGATACCATTGTAAGTTCGAGTCACAGACTTCTTTGTGGATATTTTAGGATTTGGCTCCAAATAATGGTCACATAATGGTCACAGTTGTGGTTCAAGTACAGGTTGAAGTGGTTTCCCTTTAAAAAGACAAATAAATTCTGTTGTCTGTTGTTTTTTTAATTGACTGGACTTACCCATGTGCAGCAGTGGTGCGGTCGGCGCGGAGTACGTCAAACAGGTAGAGCTCCTTCATCAGCCGTTCACTCTCTTCTGCGGCTGCTTTAGGGCTCGGGGCCTGCATCGGCATCATTACAGTTTCTCAGTGTATGAACCACAATCACACTTTGGCTATTTCAACAGAGCTGAGAAGAGTGGCACTTTAAGTACTTGCCTTGTGGAAGTAAATGTACCCCTGGGTTAGCTCATCAGAGCCCTCTCCAGAAAAGATGACCACACTGTCCGTCTTCTCTCTGATGTACTTTGACACCAAGTACATGCCTAGAATTAGGGAAACAAAGACACATATAAAGGGGTAGAGGGAGAAAATGGCAGTAAATATAAACTGCTTTACTAAACATACTCAATCGACCTCCTGGCAATTACCATTTCTTGAAGAATTTGGAGAATTTCTCTCGGGTCTTGTTAATCAATCTGATGAGATTCTAATTCTTGCTGATTTCAATATTCATCTGAATAAGGCTGCTGATCTTTTCTGGCACCAGAGGATGCTTTTGGGTTCACTCAGTTTGTTCAAGAGTCGACTCACTGCAGTGGTAACACCCTTGATTTGGTTTTATCTAAAGGGATAGCTGTTTCTGATCTGAATGTCTTGCTAATCACAACTGCTGTGTCAGATCATTTTCTCATCAAATTTAAAGCATTATTGGCCCGTTAATGTTGGCACAGATATAATTGCCACTTTCCACATTGGTCCCTCCACGGTAGCTGCATTTGGCCAGCAGCTGCCTTAAGTCTTGTATCCTTTCACTGTGGTAACTGACTCTGTAACTGACTCTGTTCAAAATCTCACTAGTGACTTAAATGTTGCCATCTCTAGTCTCCTTGATTCAGTTGCACCTCTCACTACCAGAGCTAGGCGACTAAAGAGGCCTTCACCCAGGTTTAATGATAAGACACGTGCTCTTAAGTGGGCCTGCAGGAGACTGGAACGTAAATGGTGAAAATCAAAATTGGAAGATTTTTTTAACCTATCGTGGCACGAGTGCTTATTGAAATACAAGTGTGCTTTATCTGCTGCAAGAGTAGTGTATCTCTCTCACTTAATCAATGTTAATAAACCTAACCCCAGATTTCTCTTTCACACTGTAGCTAAATTTACAACAAAGCAGCTTTTTATTAGCTGCTCACCATTCATGGCCCATGAGTTTCCAGACTTTTTCTGTAATACGGTTGATGAGATCATAAACAAAATTATTTATTGGACTCCATCTACTCCTGAAGATCCTGTCTTACCAAATTCATATTTTTTTCTTATTTTCTTTTTGGCATTTTCCACCTTTATTAGATAGTGAAAGTCAAGAGAGACAAGGAAGGCAGGGGAGAGAGAGGGGATGACATGCAGCAACCCAGGCCACTGCGATAAGAACTCAGCCTTATGTGGTACGTGTTCTACCAGCTGAGCCACCCCACCAATTCATATTTATACGATAAGTCACTGATAGTCCCTGTTATTACAGCTTTTGAGACTATTTTTCTTGATACTTTGACTAAGCTCGTGTCAGCTTCTAAACCAACTACTTGTCTACTTGACCCTTTACCAGCAAAACTATTTAAAGACCTCTGGCCTTTCCTGGGACCTACAATGTTGGACATTGTTAATTTATCACTTACTACTGGCATTGTTCCCAGCAGCTCTAAGACAGCTGTGGTCAAACCTCTACTTAGAAAAAAAATCGCACCTCGATCCAGATTCTCTTAATAACTAACGAATAGTCTCTAATCTTCCATTCTTTTCTAAAGTATTAGAGAGAGTTGTGTATCAACAACTTTCGACCCATATAGGGGGGGAAAAAACTATCTACATGAGCCTTTTCAACTGGCTTTCAGGACCTGTCACTCCACTGAGACTGCTCTGACCAGAGTGGTGAACGATCTTTTACTAGCTATGGACTCTGATTCCACTTCTGCGTTTGTACTACTGGACCTCAGTGCAGCCTTTGACACCACTGATCACTGTATACTGTTAGACAGAATAAATTGTAATTTTGGTGTCTCTTGCTTAGCTCTCTCTTGGCTTAAGTCCTATTTATCTGGAAGAACACAGTGTGTCTGCTATAATATTACATCGAAATTATCTTATGTTAAATATGGTGTACCTCAAGGCTCAGTTCTTGGCCCTCTACTTTTCTCTCTTTGTATTTCACCTCTTGTCCAGATGATACACAGTCATGAAATACATTTCCATTGCTGTGTGGATGATACTCAGTTGTATATGCCTATAAGGGCTGATGATTGTACTCAAATGACCTGTGGTGGGCTGTCAGGGCCATCAGGGCCTTTTCTGCTGGCCCTGTCAAAACCAAAATCATAATTTGTTTTTCATAGTCAAATTGAAGTGTGCCCAAAGTGTGTATGAATTCAGCTACTTGTTTTCTCGTTGGGCTGAGCAGGGATTTCCTACATCATCTACATGCATCACAGCTGCTTGGACCAGCAGTAAGCTCCCCAAGGCTCCATTCTGCGGCCGCTCCTGTTTAACATCTATATGCTCCCACTTGTTCAGATTATGGAAAACAACAAAATGTTACATAATTAAGCAAATGACTCACAAATTTACATAATCATATCACCAGGGACTATACTCCCATACAAGCGCTGAGCAAGTGCATTGAACAAATCAATGATTGGATGTCTCCGAATTTTCTTCAATTAAACAAAGACAAAACTAAAGTAATTGTCTTTGGAACCAAGGAGGAACGATTAAAATTCAGTGCTCAGCTACAATCCGTTAAATTAAAAACCACAAACCAAGGCAGAAATCTTGGTGTAGTCATGGATTCGGACCTGGATTTATATAGCCACGTTAAGACAATTATAAAGTCAGCCTATAACAAGAATTAAAGGATTTATGTGTCAGTAGGATATGGAAAAACTTGTCAATGGCTTTACTTCAGTCAACTCAACTACTGTAATGGTGTCTTTAAATGTCCCTCTAAATTAAAAAAAATCAATCCAATAGCTGCAGCTGATTGAGAACGCTGTTGCTCGAGTCCTTACTAAGACCGAAAAAGTGGATCACATCACTCCAGTTCTGAGGTTGTTACACTGACTTCCTATCCGCCAAAGAACTGATTTTAAAACTGAATGCTTTAGGGCAGTGTTTCTCAACCCTGTCCTCAAGGACCCCCTATCCTGCATATTTTCTTTGCAACCCTGAATAGGTACCTGTTTGTAGTTATTCAACCAATCAGCAATGATTTTGTCAGGTGTTGCACACCTTGCATAATTAAGTGCTGTGAGATGATTGGTCGAGTAAGTACAAGCAGGGCTACCTATGCAGGGTTACAATGAAAATCAGCAGGATAGGGGGTCCTTGAGGACTGGGTTGAGAAACACTGCTTTAGGGCCTAAATACATTTGTGATCTTCTGCTACACTATGAACCATCCAGACCTCTCAGATCTTCTGGGACAGATCTGCTTTCTGTCCCCAGAGTCAAAACTAAACACGGAGAGGCAGCTTTCAGTTTTTATGCACCACATATCTGGAACAAACTCCCAGGAAACTGCAGGGCTGCTGCAACTCTCAGTTCTTTTAAATCAAGGTTGAAAACTTCTTTTTTTGTTTGCCGCTGCCTATGATTAAATAAAATTTGAAGCTTTTGGTTGTCATCTCACACTGCACTGTAACTTTTACTCTATCTTTAATTTGGTTTTAAATGTCTTTTTATTGCCTTATGTTGCTTTTCTTAATGCATTTTATGTTTCATGTGAAGCACTTGGAATTGCCTTGATGAGGAAATGTGCTCTACAAATAAACTTGCCTTGTCTTTAAATTCAGATAAAACTGAGATGCTGGTCATGGGTCCTGCTATAGACACAGACACCAATTTGATCAAGTACCAATAACAACCAACAACCCTGATTTCACAAAGCGTGGCAGCCAAAAAACTTGGTGTTAGTTTGATCCCAGCCTTTCCTTTGATAAGCACGTTACAGGAATCACCAACACTACCCTTTTTTCACTTGCGTAACATCACTGAAATTCGGGGTTTCCTGTCCATGGCTGACACAGCGGATGGTTCAGAATGCTGCAGCTAGAATCCCAACTAAAACTAGGAAATTTGACCACGTTACACCAATTCTTGCCTCCCTTCATTGGCTTCCTATCCATGTTAGATCAGAATACAAGGTGCTTCTGCTGACTTATAAAACCCTAAATGGGCTTGCCCCATCCTACCTGTCTGATCTCCTTAAACCTTACATGCCATCTCGAGCACTTCGCTCTCAGAACACAGGGCTCCTGTGTGTACCCAAGGTTAACAAGAGGTCAGCTGGTGGCAGCAGGGCCTTTTCCTCCTGGGCCCCGTTCTTGTTGAATAACCTGCTGCTGCCGTCAGACCACCAGAGTCTGTTGAGTCCTTTAAATCCAAACTTAAAACTCATCTTTTTGCCTTAACTTAATTAGTTGCCTTTAAATTGAGCACTTTACGAACTGTACTGCATGACAGGTCTGCTCCTGTCTCGGTGAAATGACCGACCACTGTCCTGCTGATGAGAACTGTTCTCTTCTCTCACATGTCTTTTCTCTCTCTGAATGACGTCTTCTCCTTTCTCTTCTTCTGTGTATGTGAATGGTGTGACATGAGTCTCCCCCATGTGCATGTGTAGACTATCCTTCGGCCAGGTCTTCATGGTGATGGTGGTCACGTGGCTCAGGTCCTAGGCTGTTCCTGTGGCGCCTGGACGCTGCTTGGCATCTACCCATTATACTTCTGTGATCCTCTTTTAATGTTGTATTCTGTAAATTGTGTAAACACAACATCCATCGTACGTCTGGCCGTCTTGGGGAGAGAGCTCCCTCCGGTGTTGCTCCCCCCTGAGGTTTCTTCCTAATTTTTTTTCGGTAACACTTTAGTATGGGGAACATAGTCACCATTAATTAGGTGCTTATTAGCATGCAAATTAGCAACATATTGGCTCTTCATTGGTCATTATTACGTACTCATTAATGCCTTATTCTGCATGGCCTTATTATACAACCAGTAAGCCATTAACTATGAGTTTCCCCTCTATAACCTCAGAAGTATTGCTTATTAGTAGTACCATCTCAATATGCTTTGCTTAGTATGGCCTTTATAAGGTGGTAGTACCACAAGAAGAGTTATTCTGCCTTACTAACACTTAATGAATATGCTCTGTTCTTACATAACAACACACAAAACTACAAGTGTTCATAGTGTTAAATTACTCTAAATGAAGTTTTTGTTACTTAGAATATGTTCCCCATACTAAAGTGACATCTTGATCATTACTAATTCACTAGTAATTACGTTTTTTTATGTTCCCCATACTAAAGTGACATCTTGATCATTACTGATTCACTAGCAATTAAGTTTTTGTTACGTAGAATGTTCCCCATACTAAAGTGTTACCTTTTTTTCTTCTCCCTGTTAAAGGTTTTTTTAGGGCGTTGTCCCTTACCCGATAAGAGGGTCTAAGGAAATGGTGTTGTGTTGCTGTAAAGCCCACTGAGGCACATTGTGTAATTTGTGGTATTGGGCTGCACAAATAAAATGGACTTGAACTGACTTGCAGCAAAAAGGTGAGTCTTTAGTGGCATCTAGTGGCCTCCACAACAAACTGATCCTGTGTGAGAAGGTTGTGTCGAATGAAAAACTTGTGTTCTGCAGGGGTACAGTCATTACTGGAATAATATCTTTGAATATTTTGACATTGTATTATAAATTACTGCATTATTATAATAACATTGTTTACTGTATTAATATCTAACTTATGAAAATGTCACGTGTAGGCCCTCAGCCACGCTGGTTCAAGGGGACTGTACTGCTAACTGACTTCTTCCGGTTGGCTTTTCTAGATCATTCGGCCGATTTCCCAGAATTCCAGCGTAATTCACACAAGTCAGTGGGGAGGAAAAGGGACGCAAGCACAGCCAAACACAATTCTGTCAGGTGGGCGAGCATTCTGGCAGGTTTTTAAAAGACCTGCAGATGAGCCAACAAAACTTTCCGCATCCTCGCCTGATTGTAGGCAAATCATACGAGTCCAGTTCCTTGCGTGCTGATGTTGGACACCTGCAAAAGGACTGGTTTCTGCTTCCTCTTGTGACCTGCTGCCAAAGACTTTAGCACTTGGTTATGGTCTTAGAAAAATCATCACGGGACAAGGATGGCTTTGAACCCTGACAGAATGTTTTGGTGGTCCTATTTCTCTATGCAGAAATATTGGGGGAGCCCTGAATTCATATTTGAGCTTTTGAAAGCAGCACATTAAACCTTGCTCCAGTAATACAGAATACTTGAATTCTGGACACCTTGTGGAACCTGATAATGTAATAAATCCCCGATAATGTAATAACCCTGATAATGTAATAAACCCCTGATAATGTAATAACCCTGATAATGTAATAAATCCCTGGTAATGTAATAACCCTGATAATGTAATAAATCCCTGATAATGTAATAACCCTGATAATGTAATAAATCCCTGGTAATGTAATAACCCTGATAATGTAATAAATCCCTGGTAATGTAATAACCCTGATAATGTAATAAATCCCCCGATAATGTAATAACCCTGATAATGTAATAACCCTGATAATGTAATAAATCCCCGATAATAATAATAATCCTGATAATGTAATAAATCCCTGATAATGTAATAAAAAATGCATTTGAGGCCATTGAAAATGCAATAAACCCTGATAATGTAATAAAATGATCCAACTGAGAAAAAACATGAGTGGAAGTAGCTTGGAGGTAGCTTTGAGGAAGAGTAGAGCATTCATGCACGTCCAACTTTGACCTGTCGGCGGCGCTAGACCTCTCGAGCTTGCGTTGCTTAAACAGTATCACCACTTGAATCCATTTATGGGTGGTCCACTGTTAAATTATTACAATATTGGGGAATTATTACATTATCAGGACCAGGGAAATGAAGGCTAACCTGATAATGTAATAACATCCCGTTAATGTAACACATTATTACATTATTGGTAAAAAGTTTATTACATTATTGGTAAAAAGTT